>NC_138768.1:62847224-62852224 GCF_965119305.1 Pelophylax lessonae
AGTGACTGATGCACATGTGGGAGAATCTTTTTGTAATTCATGCATATTGACTTCTTCAAAACCTCTCGCCACAAGGCGGGCTTTAGGAACACCACTAGAAGTGTCTTTTAACATACAGACCCATCTAGTAGAGATAAATTTCTGACCTTTGTCTGTAACTTCTTCGTAGACATTATTATTTTGCCAGTTTTCAATCTCTTGCTGTTTAGCAGCATCAAAAGAAATGTCTTTGGTAATAAGTACATCGCCATCGGTGTTCTCACATTCAGTGAGAAGATCATCAACTTGTGAATGTCTAAAGCTTCCTTTTGACCTTCGCTGCCATTTGGTTCAAGATACTGCACATTGTACCAGTTTCTATATTGCCCTTTTACTTTCCCTGCTCTGCCTAAAACTCTGGCAGTGTGTTCAGCACCATCATCTCTGTTGGTAAATGTCACTGTCTGGCCTTTTCTCAGTTTGACACCCGTGGAACCCACTGTATTAGTAGCATCTCTCTCTGTCTCATTAGTTTGTCTCACATCTTCTCTATCATCTGTTTCTGTGTTTTCAGGGATTTGCACTTCTCTATTAACACTCATTTCATCATCTGAATTCTGACCCATCAGTGTGTATTACATTTTCTTTTACTTTACCATTTTCAGGGATATCAGGTAGTACAAGTGTTTCCCCATCCTGTGCATTAACTTTATTCAGCCTGGACTGGTGTGCTCTGACAAGTATACCACCATGTCTGACAAACACTACAGAGCCATCTTGACCGATAACTACAGCTGGACCTTTCCACTCTGTACTGTCTGCTCGTTTGTAGTACACTGTCTCCTGTCTCATACTTTTCATCTGTAGGCCTGAGCTGCTTTCGTAAAGCTCTTTTTATCCTTTGAGCATTCCACCTCTGTGAATGCTCTTCTGGAAGCATGCAATGCTGCTAGGTGCTGTCCTACTCTAGTACTCATAGAAGTGCCTTCTAGAGCAGGCCGTTCATTAACCAAAACGGAGGGAAGATTAGGACTGTGACCAAACACCAGCTGGTGTGAACTATAACCATGCACACTGATCATACTGTTTTTGGCCATTAAAGCCCAGTTTAGAGCAATCTGCCAACCACACCCGTTTTCCCTTTTCACCTTCAGGAGAATCTCAGTCAGAGTCACGTTGTGTCTCTCCAGCAGCCCGTTGCTCCAAGGACTGTATGCCGCTGTAGTCTTCATCTCAATGTTGAATTTTTCTGCCATCTCTCTTATCTCCTCATTGTTGAACTCACCACCGTTGTCAGTGTATATCCGTTTTGGGGCACCATGAACACTTATCCACGAGTGAATGAAAGAGTTGACAATCTCAGAGGCTTTCTTTGTTCTCACAATGTTTCCACCGCTGAAGCGTGTGAAATGGTCGATGATGTGGAGGTACCATATGCCAGGTTCCAGCTCATGTAAATCCATTGCCACCGTCTCATTGTACTCTGAGGCTAAAGGCAAACCAACAGCAGGCCTGGGCTTGGTCCTGCTATATCTTTGACATACCTCACAGTCACGGATGATCTCTTGCAGAATAACTGGACAGTCTTTGTCAGTATTTCCAGAGCTGAGGATAAGCCTCTGCAGCCGGTCTGCAGAGGCATGGCCAAACTGTTTGTGAAGCTTTAGGAGAACTTTATGCTTCCCTTTTGTAGACATCGCTGCTGTGATGACAAGGACTTCACTTTCATTGGTGTCCACTTCAGTATTACCATCTCTAATGTCGACACAGTAGTGTCCCGAACTAGTGAGCTCAAGAGGCACTGGTTGCTTGAACATGACAACTTTGTCATTCTCCATGTCTAAAACAGTTCCTGCTCTCTTTAGAGCCATTTTGCTCAGCAGTAAAGGGATATCAACAGGAACAACTTCCGTTTCAATGTGACATTTTGTTGGTCCGATCTTAGCGGGAAGCTTTACCTTTCTGTTGGAGTGTACCACCTGACCATCACCAAATCTGAAAGGTCTGCAGCTTGAAGATTCTGTTTGCATCAGTTTGTTTATTTGGCTTTGGCTCAGGTTTTTCATGTAACTATCCAGCCACTTTTCACCACAAACAGTACGTGTGCATGCTGTGTCAATGATAGCTGATCCCAGTGATTCAGTTAGGAAGATCTCCGAGTCCGTCATAACTTTTGTAAACAGTGTAATGTTACACTCTTCGACATTTTCATCTTCTGCTAGCTTTACTTCATTTCTCCTATGAGGACAGTCTTTGGCCCAATGGTACGTGCTCTGACAAATTACGCATTTTGTTCGCTTACCATATTTGTCGAGTGGATTAGTACCTTGCTGTGGCTGCCACTGTCTGCTCTGTGACTGGCTGCTGTTCCGTCTGAATTTACCCTGTGGCCTCTGCTCCATGAAAAACGCCGCATCTTGAGTCTCGCTGCCTCCGCTTACTCCACTGGTTTTTCCTCCAAAGATGCGTTTTAACGCTGACTTCATGGATGCAAATGTTAAATCCCTGCACGCTGTAAGTGCTAGCGGCCTATTCTCTTCAAGACAAGCCGTGTCCAGTAATTTAAAACGCCAACACAGCGTCAGGCAGGGTCATGGTGTACTTCTTCATGCGGTTGTATCTCTGTTCAAAGTCTATGATGTAGTCTGTCATGGACACCGCGCTGTCTTTGGAAATCGAGTCAAAATGGGAGTACGCTTCATAAGCGCGGTCTTTCTTTCAAGAATACAGAATCCAGCTTAGCTAGCAAAGTTTCCATACCAGCGTCTTCGTTCAGATCGCTCGCGGGTATTTCCAAAGCGGTCTCTCTGGCTCGCCCCTCGAGCCCCAACACCACCGCGAGTGCCTGCTTCTTGTCCAAATCCGTAACAAGTTTCCAAATACTAAATTTCATTTTTCCAGCACTCGTATGGTCTGGCTTCGTCAAGCTTAGGCGGCACTCTATAGTTGGAAACCATCCTCTGCTACCATGTAAAATCCCATGAAGATCAGTCACAGACACGTCTTGGTTCTCCACTCCTCAGTTTAATGTGCGCCACCCTCACATAAACCCCGCGCATAAAACCACACAGCAAAAACAAACATCCCTTCCGGTCACGTAAAGTCTCGCGAGAATACCTTCCCTCGCACATGAAGTTAACACAGACAACTCCCTTTATGTTTTTAACAACCGATTCACTAATGGAAAAAGGTGTATTCCAGGGATTAAAGCCAAGAAACACAAACTTATTAAAACAAGGCTCAACAAACCCCAGGTGCCCATCTTCAGGCCCAGAAGCAGCATAGCGGGTGCCGCTAGGTAAAGGAGAGTGGATACACATCCGCTCTCTTCCACTTCTAGTTGCTGACCAGGAAGTGAAGTGTGATGTCATTTCCGGGTTCCTGTTGTCAGTTTCCCCCAGGAAAGAATGTGATTCAGTGCAATGTTCATTGCATTACATTTAGTGGAGCACAGGGGGGAGACATGCAGCATCTTTTAGGCCCTGGATGTCCCACTAAAAAGAGAACCTATCACCAAAAAATAAAAATAATAATCACATAGGTGACTTTTTGCCTGCTATATTTTTTTTTTTATTGTAAAAAATTAAATTACACACAAGCACATAAAATCCACCCCCACATAAACACACAAACGCACGCAGCGGGGCGCCTACGCCTGAAAACATTGATTGAGATACACATTAGATATCACTGCGCATGCTAGAATGAGAGAAATAATTCTAGTACCAGACCTCATTCATAACGCTAAACTGAGGACCTATAGGGGGCTTATACAGCGCCGCCTACAGAAAATATAGGTTACTGAAGTTTGTCGCCATTCTATGGCGTACGCAAAATAAGGTTTGACGTCTTGGGTATCTATACTCGGTTTTTATAAAATTGGGTAATTGATTGCATTTTTGTGCCCCTAAAATTAACTTTTAATGTGTTTTTTTTAGTGAAATTTTGAGTTTCCCAGACCGCGGTAATATCAAGTGACAAATTGACACTACCACTATTTTATTCTCTAGGGTGTCTATACAAAAAGGAGGAGACCGGGAGCAGCACACCACTCTGCCAAGACGGGCTGGTCTAGGTACTCCACTTGCAGAGGAGGGAAGCATGGGGAAGAGGGTCGAGGGGGGCCAGGGGAAGATAGGAGGGGAGGGTGGTGAAGGATACGGGATGGGATGGATTTGGAAAAAAAAAAGTTTTTCCTAATTTTTGTCAGTAAATTTTACAAATAAGTAATTTTTCTCCTTAACTAATGGGCACTGATGAGGAGGCACTAATATGCCACACTGATGGGCACTCATAGGTAGCACAGATGAGCAGGCACTGATGGGCACTGACTGGCAGCACTATGGGCACCGATTGAGGACAGTGTGGGCACTGATTGGGGTCGCTGATGGGCATTGGTTGGTCTGTCTGATGGGTGACTTATGGGCACTGTTTTTATTTTACTGTAATCAGGGCACTGATGATCAGTGCCCTGATTACCTGTCCTGGACTCTCCCCTTTAAAAAGGAGCCGCGGATCGGCTCTCCTCGCCACACACTGACAGTGTGAGGCGAGGAGTGCGGATAAACAAGACTTCCTCATTTACATGTGACCGGCTATGATTGGACACAGCCGATCACATGGGTAAAGAGCCACGTCATTGGCCCTTTACCAAGATCAGGGTCACCGTGTCTTAGGAACATGGTGCAATCGCCGCGGGCGCATGAAAGCGGCTGTTCTAGGGCGCCGTCATAGGACGGCCACCCAGAATGAGAGCCGCACTACTCTGCCGTCATTTGATGGTGGGCAGGCGGCAAGTAGTTATGGTAGGCTCAGACAATGCAATCAAAGCATATTTTATAGGTACAAGGAAGTCTGCGTTTTGTTTATCCATATCCCTTAAGCCCCTCCCACTACTAAGCCATTGGCCATACCCACATTTTATCACGCTGTGAGCGCCGCAGGTCTTGTCGCTCCCCCAGTGTCCCTCATGCTGAAGTTCAAATGTTGGGAGGTATGCCTGTACTCCTACTAATCCTAAC
>NC_138768.1:62857224-62870652 GCF_965119305.1 Pelophylax lessonae
GCGGCCTCCACGTACTTCATTGAAGTCTATGGCGGTCGCCTCCTGGTCGCCCCAAAGAAGCTCCGGACCCTTTTTCTAAGTCGGAGCGACTTGTGTCGCTCCTATTAAAACGGGTCCGCAGCTTCCCTATGGGAGGCGACCTACGGCGACCTGTGAGGCGACCAGGTCGCCTCACAGGTCGCCTTAGTGTGAACGGGGGCTTAATGTCACGTGTACATTCAGAGAAAAAAAAATAAAAAACACTCACATGTGCATTTACACACAAAGCTTTCCAGCAGAAAGCGACAGAGGTTTGAACTATAACAGCAGCAACTGAACGTAAAATAACTGCTGTAAGCAGCCATAAGAGTTAGTTTGTCCCTACCCCTCATTGCAATGTTTGCTGGACAGCTTGGTCTGCATGGAAAATATGGAATACATATAAACAGTGCCCTGAAAAAGTATTCATACCCCTTTAAAATATTCCACATATTGTCATTGTTAAAACCAAAAACGTAACTATTTTATTGTAATTTTATGTGATAGACCAACACAAAGTGGCACATAATTGTGAAGTGAAAGGAAAATGATAAATGGTTGTCAAAACTTTTTACAAATAAATATGAAAAGTGTGGCATGTATTTGTATTCAGCTCCCCCGAGTCAATACTTTGTAGAACCACCTTTCCCTGCAATTACAGCTGCAAGTCTTTTTGGGGTCTCTACCAGCTTTGCACATCTAGAGTGACATTTTTGCCCATTCTTCTTTGCAAAATATCTCAAGCTCTGTCAGATTGGATGGAGAACGTCTGAACGGTAATTTCAAGTCTTGCCACAGATTCTCAATGGACTTTTATCTCTCATGCCGCGGATATTCCATGCAAGTAGTTTTATGGAGGCCATGGAGTGATAGTGAACCTGGAGATCCGACTTATCGTATTAGAAATGAACATAATAAAACGTAATGCACGTGAGAGAGGAATACCATTCACCTGCTAGGAACATATTTTATGACAGAGCATGTAACCCATTAAGAGCAATTGGAGTTGCTGTTTAAAAATGAATCTCCATTAGGAAGACAGTATGTCGATGTCCAGCAGGCCAGTATATGGGCATAGATATAGACAGAGTGAACAAACTGAGGGTCGCGATTGTAGGACAAAAATAAGTGGAACCAAAAAGCAAGGGAACCCCTCTGGAGGGAGGGGAGAGGATAACAAGGTATGCACTTATATGTTTGACTCAACGTTCCAACCAGGTCAACACCTCTTTAGGATCCTAAAAAAGAAAAAAAAAAAAGAATTGTGCCTGAATATCTTCCTCCACTCCAAGCCTTGCCGGGAAGAGCATAGCGTATTTATTATGGTGGATTCTGAGGCGCCTCTTAGCTTTGTTAAAATTTTTGTGTCAGAGCTGCACTTCCACAGAGAAGTCAGGGAAGACTGGGACTTTATTCCTCCCAAAGGGAATATTGCCATTTTCTCTCGTTAGGCGAAGCACCGCATCTCTGTCTTTATAGTTCCGAAGTTTAGCTATAAAAGGTATAGGAGGAGCACCCTGTGGCGGCAGCCAAGCAGTCATATGGTGTGCTCTCTCTATCACAAAGGTGGGGGAGAAGGCCTCCCTGCTATAGGTGTTAACAAGAAGTTGCTCAAGAAAAGTGGATGGATCAATGGATGGATGGAGCTCTCTGCACCCTATGGCAATCCAATGAAGCGGAGGTTGCTTCTACAAAGCCTGTTCTCCAGGTCATCCTGTTTCTGCAGGAGTTGACTTTTACTTAAAGGTGGTCAGAGACATCTTGAAGAGGTGGGAGGGAGAGTCCTCCACACTACCCAGCCTGGTCTCAACTGCCTTTAACCTGTTTTTGAGCTTTTGTAAATCTTGTCGGATTAGGGATATGTCAAGGTTCACCTGCTCAATTTTTGTGGTTGCCTGGCAGGATGAGAGAATCTCCAGTAGGTCTGCGGTGTTGCTTCCCGCCGGCTCTGCCACTCCCATTGTCTTCTTCCCCAGGAGCGTCTGTCTTGTCAGAGGAATCGATTGAGCTTGGCACCGGCATCCGCAACTTTTTTTTTTTTTTTTTTTTTTTTAAGGAGGAGACATGATTAGGCAGGTCCCTGATAGCTCTATACACCAGATAGAGCTGAGTAGAAGATTGTAGGGTCACAGGATTAATTATACAGTAGATTGTACAGCGGAGCTCCTCACTTGCATCCTATACCATGCTGCACCAGGCCACGCCCCCCCCCCCCCCCCCTCCCCTGAATGGACTTTGAAAGGGCCATTCAAACACTTGAATATGCTTTGATCTAAACCATGGGTGTCCAACCTTTTGGCCTCTCTGGGCCACATTGAGTGTAGAGAAATTTTCTCGGGCCGCATATAAAATATATACTATAGTTAAAGCGGAGTTCCACCCTGGTTATACATTTTTTTACAAAAATACCCCCGGGACAGTCAGGGCTAGCACATTCCACAATGGCTAGCCTCTGATCTGTCCCGGGTTGCACTTACCTTTCAGGATAAATACTTACCTTGAAATTGTCTTCTCCAGCGCTGCCATCTCAGGTGTGGGCAGCTTGAAGCCAGCACGATCCTCTTCCGCGTCCTCTTCGGTCCTCTTCCTCCTTCTTCGGTCCCACGATGCACTGCACCGGCCCCGACGTCACTTCCGGGTCGCGCGCGTCATCCCTCCACAGCTTCTGGGCATGCCCAGAAGCTGTTTAGAAGGGAATGACGCGCGCGCCCCGGAACTGACGTCGGGGCCGGTGCAGGCGCAATGATTCCTGGGAGCGATGACGTTCAGCTCCCAGGAATCATTGCAAAATCCAGGAAGTGACGAATCGCCGTGGCCGCCGAGGGGAGGAAGAAGGAAGTAAGGTGAGTATATTTTCTCTAAAAGGTAAGTGAAAAAAAAAAAAAAATTGCGATTATCCATTTGTTTTTCAGGTGACCGGGAGCGAGAAGATGGAGGTAAGTATAAATTTCGGGTGGAACTCCGCTTTAAGGCATGTAATAAAATGCCACCGCACCCCCCGCACTAATTTAACACAACTAGAGGATGATCAAATGAAATGGAATCAGTATACAGAGGTTTACTTCTTCTGAGAGATATTAAAGGAACACTCTAAACAAGCAAAAAATTGGGGGAGCAAACCCTGAACATGTATATCTAAAGCCGGTGCAGCTATGGACCAAGCAACATGTATATTAAAAAAAGAATAGCGCAACCATGCAAAAGAAATGACTATTAAATATGGAGACAATCCATAAATAAAAATGGGGGTTTAGTCCCACCATATGGCCATATCGTGCTCAAGCCCACCACTGCGTCAAAGTACCCCATTATCAGTGGGTCCTACACTATCCATAGAAAAGGGGTGAATCCAGCCTCTCCAACCCTTGGAGACAACACTCCTTGCTGGGATGGATGTGCTAATGCACTACAAAGGACTCCTCCTATATCTACTTGATGGTGGACTCTGATAGAGTACAGGTGTGTGTGGGGGATGGGATGCTCAACCACAGAAGTCTGGTCAGACTGAATATATAATAAACAAGCAAAAAATTTTGCTTTTTAAAGGAACACTCTAACCACCATCACCACTTCAGTGATTTGAAGTGGTCATGGTGGTAAGAGTCAGAAACACTGCACATGCTCGCCTCCCCTCCCCTCAGCCTCTGCCTACCGTTAGTTGGAAGCTGCTGTGGCCATGCCCCCGACCTGACTTCCTTCCTCCCCAGCAAAAAAAAAATTGTCAGGGGGCAGTGGGGCCGCATTGCCTGAGGTTCTGGGCCGCATGCGGCCCTCGGGCTGCAGGTTGGACATGCCTGATCTAAACCATTCCATTGTAGCTCTGGCTGTATGTTTAGGGTCGTTGTCATGCTAGAATGTGAGCCTCCACCCCAGTCCTCTTTTGCAGACTCTAACAGGTTTTCTTCTAAGATTGCCCTGTATTTGGCTACATCCATCTCCCCATCAACTCTGACCAGCTTCCCTGTCCCTGCTGAAGAAAAAAGCTTTCCCACAAAAGGCTGCTTCCACCACCACGTTTCACAGTTGGGTTGGTGTGTTGAAGGCAATGTGCAGTGTTAAGTTTTCTACCACAAAGTTTTGCTTTTAGGCCAAAAAGATTAATTTTGGTCTCATCTGACCAGAGCACTTTCTTCCATGTTTGCTGTGTCCCCCACATGGCTTCTCACAAAATGCAAACAAGACTTCTTATGGCTTTCTTTCAACAATGGCTTTCTTCTTGCCACTCTTCATAAAGGGCAGATTTGTGGAGCGCACGGCTAATAGTTGTCCTGTGGACAGATTCTCCCACCCGAGCTGTGGATCTCTGCACCTCCTCCAGAGTTCCCATGGGCCTCTTTGCTGCTTCTCTGATTAATGCTCTCCTTGCCCGGCCTGTCAGTTTAGGTGGACTTCCATGTCTTGGTAGGCTGCAGTTGTGCCATACTCTTTCCATTTTCGGATGGATTGAGCAGTTCTCCATGGGATGTTCAATGCTAGTTATATTTTCATAACCTTATCCTGCTTTAAACTTCCCCACAACTTTATCCCTGACCTGTCTGGTGTGTTCCTTGGCCTTCATGAAGCGGTTTGTTCACTAAGGTTCTCTAACAAACCTCTGAGGGCTCCACAGAACGGCTGTATATATACTGAGATTAAATTACACACAGGCGGACTCCATTTTCTAATTAGGTGACTTCTGAAGGCAATAGTTTCCACTAGATTTTATTTGGGATCAGAGTAAGAAGGGAGCTGAATACAAATGCACGCTACACTTTCCAGATATTTGTAAAAAAAAAAAATAAATAAATAAAAAAAAATAAAAACCCATTTATCATTTTCATTTCACTTTTTTCACAATTATGTGTCACTTTGTGTTGGTGTATTACATAAAATACATTTACGTTTTTTTTGGTTGTAACATGGCAAAATGTGGAAACTTTCAAGGGGTATGAATACTTTTTCAAAGCACTGTACAACAACAGATTTTAATGAGAGCCAGTGTAAGGAGATACATACGTATCCTTTGGGAATATCCGCGTCTTCATTGTTCCCTGGATCATTCTCCAAGTGCTGTTTAATTTTTTCTTCTAAACCAGAAGCATCTGCACCTTGGTACTGATCAATTTTTACTTTATTTCGGAAGAATAAAAACGTGGGGGTTGCGGATATATTGTTGGCAGCAGCTGTTCCCTAAAAAAGGCAAATCAGACAAAGTTAAGTCAGAACACAGACATCACAGAGTTACCTTTCTACACTTTACTAAGCTGACATTCATAACTATGGCCAAAGTTTGAGAATAATATGAACTTTGGGTAAAATCTTGTAATCCAGATGAATGGGCTTGCTGACGAAAACTTTAGAAACAATGTAAAGCTGACTATGTAAAAAGTATGAAACTAACCCACCTAGCAAAGAGGATCTACATCCATAACGGCATCATTTTTCTTTTCAAGCAGTATTAACCACTTGCCGACTAGCCGCCATTTTATTGAAGCAGGTCGGCTCTGTTACGCAAAACTACGTACATGTACGTCACTTCGTGTAGCAGTTAGTGTGGGCGCACACATGCAGATTGGCTAGAGGGGGAGCCAATCAGTCGGTCAGGAGGCCGAGATGTCCGCCAGGCACCCGTGATCGCTCCCCATAGAGACAGAACGGCGGTCTGCCAATGTAAACACGGCAAGACCACTGTTCTGTCAGTGATAAACACAGGGATCCTATGTTCCTCATATTTAGGTACAGATCTCTGTACCTAAATATGTACTTAGGTATTTAGATCTCTGTGTTCATCCAGTGAGCCCACCCCCCACTCACACATTTAACCCTTTGATCCCCCTGGTGTTAACCCCTTCCCTGCCAGTGTCAGTACAGTAACAGTGCATATTTTTAGCACTGATTACTGTAGTAGTGTCACTGGTCCCCCCAAAAAAGTCAAAAAGGTCAGTCAGGTGTCCGAACTGTCCGCCGCAATGTCGCAGTCTGGCTAAAAATCGCTGATCGCCGCCATTACTAGCAGAGCTGTATAAGGTACTCTAAACCCATACTTGTGTAAAAGTACAAGTGCTCGATCAAAAAGTGACTTGAGTAGAAGTACTAAAGTATTCAACATTTTTTGTACTTAAGTATTGCAAGTAGTTTTTTTTTTAAAAAATGTTGCTACTCAAGTACTGAAAGTAAAAGTACCAGTACTGTGTTATGTAGTAATTAAAGAAAGAAGTCAAAAGTTTGAACATCATATTGTTTATTATTTCAAATGCAGCTTTTATTTCTACATACAGTAGCTTTTATTTTCGTATGCGCTGATAATACACATGTTTTGAGCTTCATGAAACCTGCCATCTACTGTTCTGGCAGTGGTAATTTTTATAATAGTAACGAGTAACTATGCAGCACAAAAAAAAAAAAAAATATTGGAGTAGAAGTATTGAAATCATTGAAAAAATGTAGTGAAGTAAAAGTGGAAGTAGGAGAAAAAAATTCTACTCTAGGAAAGTACAGATACCGCCTTTCGGTACTTAAGTACAGTAGTGAAGTAGTTCTACTTAGTTACTATACATCTCTGATTACAAGTAAAAAAAATGTAAATAAAAATAAATCTTTACTCTAGTTTGTAGACGCAATAACTTTTGCGAAAACCAATCAATATATACTTATTGGGATTTTGTTTACCAAAAATATGTAGCAGAATACATATTGGCCTAAAATGGAATTTTTTTTTTTTTTTTTTTTTTTATTGGGAATGTTTTTTAGCAGAAAAGTAAAAAACATTTTTTTTAAAGAATAAAAAAAAATTGTAGAGGTGATCAAATACAACCAAAAGAAAGCTCTATATGTGAGAAAAAAAATTACATCAATTTTATTTCAGGACAGTGTCGCACAACCGCGCAATTGTCAGTTAGAATAACGCAGTGCCGAAAAGCAAAAAATGGACTGGTGATAAAAGAAGAAGAAAGAAGAAGAAAGAAGAAGAAAGAAGAAGAAAGAAGAAGAAAGAAGAAGAAAGAAGAAGAAAGAAGAAGAAAGAAGAAGAAAGAAGAAAGAACACACACATTAAATGCAGCCACCACATCTAATGATTGGCACATTTGTGGATTGGGTTCAACACCGCTTTAATTTCACTAGGGATGCACAGATACCGGTACAAAGTAGAGCGGCACGATTCTGGATAAAATGAGAATCACAATTTTTTTTCTTAGAATAAAGAACACAATTCTCGGTGTAACATATTTTACATTATACAAAAAAATTGGGCTAACTTTCCTGTTTAGTTATTTTTTTTTAATTAGTGTATTTTTTCCCCAAAAAACTGCGTTTGAAAGACTTCTGCGCTAATACAGTGTGACATAAAAGATTGCAACAATCGCCATTTTATTCTCCAGGGTCTCTGCTAAATAATTACACATAATGTTTGGGGGTTCCAAGTAATTGTTTAGCAAAAAAAATCCTGATTTTAACTTGTAAGCAACAAGTGTCAGGAAAAAGTCTTAGGTAAAAGTGTCAGAGGGTTTACTTCCTCTTTAACCACTTTACCACCGGAGGATTTTGCTGTCTTCCGTCCAGGCCACTTTTTGCGATTCGGCGCTGTGCGACTTCAACTGACAATTGCGCGGTCGTGCGACGCCGTACCCAAACGAAATTTACGTCCTTTTTTTTCCCACAAGCAGAGCTTTCTTTTGGTGGTATTTGATCACCTGTGCGATTTTTACTTTTTGCGCTATAAACAAAAAAAGAGCGTTTATTTTGAAAAAATAACAATATTTTTAACATTTTTTTATATGAAATTCCCCCCAAAAAAGATGTAAAAACCAATTTTTTTAAAAATTTTTGGCCAATTTGTTTTCTGCTACCTATGTTTGGTAAAAAAAAAAATCGCAATAAGCGTATTTTGATTGGTTTGCGCAAAAGTTATTGCGTTTACTAACAAAGGGAAAGATTTCTGTCATTTTTGGTGTTTTTTTTTTAACGCGTAATGGCGGCGATCTGCGATTTTTTTTTGCGGGACTGCGACATTGCGGCGGACAGATCGGACCCTTGACTGACATTTTTGACACTTTTGGGGGTACCAGTGACATTACTGCAGTAATCAGTGCTATATATATGCACTGTTACTGTAAAAATGACACTGGCAGGGAAGGGGTTAATTTTATTGGAGAGGGAGGGGTTAATGTATGCCTGGTGCTTACTGACGTGTAGGGGGGGAGGTGACTGAGTGAGTCATGGACAGATCGGATGTCCAGCTATGCTGAACAGTCCGATCTGTCACTCCCTGTCACTATGGAGATCCGCCCGCTGTGTTTACACACAGCGGGCGGATCTCCAGACTCGATCCCCGACGATCGGGTAAGAGCAGCGGCGATCGCCGCTGCTCCTCCCCTGGCCCGACTCCCGCTGTGAATGAAAACAGCGGGAGCGAGCCTCCGGCGGCGCGCAAGCGCCGCCCAGAAGGGGGAGTGTCTGACGACGTAGTACTACGTCGTCAGACGATAACGAGCCACTCTGCCGCAGTAATATTACTGTGAGCAGAGGTAAAGTGGTTAAAGACTATAGGTGATCCTATGATAAGGCTTACCTATAGGTACTGTAAATATCTCCTAAACATGTACCGTTTAGGAGATATTTACCTTACATGCAGCCAGTGACGTCACTGGCGCATGCGCTCTGAAGGAACGGCCGCTGGTGCCGTTCCTTCAGAGCCCTGTGCCGTGACCGTCGGCTCCCGCGCGCACGGGAGTGACGTCACTGCAGCTCCGGCCAATCAGATGGCCGGATGCCGCGATCCCGGAAGACGGGTGACTGGACATGTCGCCCGTCATACAGGTGAGCTGGCGGCACGGCGGGGGCTCGTTCTAAGGTAAGTATTCCATAATGAGCTAGTATGCGATGCATAATACCTCATTATGTGTTTCTCTTACAGGTTGCAAAAAAAAAAAAAAAAGTAATATGGGTTTACAACCTTTAAGAGGTTAAACTGCCCTCAGACGGAAGTCACATTACTTTGATCTAAAAGAATGAATGGATACATTGTAAAACAGGGGTGTCCAAACTTTTTTCAAAGAAGGCCAGATTTGATGAAGTGAACATGCGTGAGGGCTGACCATTTTGCCTGATATTCTTTGGACCATTAAAATTAAATGCAAATTAACTATTTTATGCAAAGTTCATTGCAAACGGCATACTTTTCATTTCCTCACATGGATGACAAATCTAAACAGGTGTTCAATGACTCTGCCTTTCATATCTGAAGGCCAGATGAAAAAAAAAAAAATCCAGGAAGCTGAAATTTGTCAGGAACATTGGAAAGTACATTACATATTATTGGTAATAAAGGTTGTCTGTCAACTTTTAAGATCAAATTAAAATATGAACAGGAGCAGAACACCAAGTATACATGTTGTGTCCAAATAGATTTATAACTGATTTAGACCAACTGACATTAACTGAGATTTTACAATGTATTCATCTCAATTCGGAGCATTCGTGCTCCCTAATCAGTCACACAAGTCACATAAGCGCTATATGAACCCACCAATGATGATTACTGATGGTAACAATAATAGTCATGAATGATGCCAATGTAGTAAATAGAACATTGAAAAGTTTTATTCAAAATCAGTTCCATGTATGTATAAACCAGCAGTACACCTTGTACAATGACCCCCGCTGGATCTTCAATGGTGAAGTCAAAATAAGAAGTTAAAAACTCTCAGCTTGGTGACCATCCAGTGTGTGTGAAGGCATAAAACCAGCCAGGAACAATGCAGCAGTGTGGACAATTGTGTCTTGCTCATGCTTTGAGGATAGGATAATGGAATGTCTCAATTCTGGACAGGGAAAGGTGAAAAAGGGGTCACACAATGCCCGGTATAGGAGGCAAGGAGGATCACCGTTGTGGCCGCTCTGATAACCCACAATGAGTGCTGACTGGGAAGGGGACCCGGACATAACATTAGGGGGAAGGAGGACCAAAACGAGGCTTGAACTGTTATAGAGCCGCTGGTGGTGAGCGGCATGAGCGGTAAACCAATGCAGGGGATCCAGGGGAGTATGAGGAGGGCCTGCTTCTCCTGACAACTTTTCAATGTTCTATTTACTACACTGACATAATTCATGTGTATTATTGCTGCCATCATTAATCATCATCAGTGGGTTCATATAGCGCTTATATGTGGTTAACCCTTGTGTGACTGATACTTTTGAACATCCCCCCTGGTGTGTTTTGTTCCCACACAGCTGCTACTTGACCCCCAGGTGTTATGCCAATTATCATGGAGAGGGTGCTGGTCCTGTCATACTAGCGCCGGATTTGTGTTTTTTAGTGCTCCCTAATCAGGCTAAGTTCGAGGCCATATTGAGCAAGGGATATAAAGCTGGCGGGGGCGGGCGGTGGGGGTTAACAATAGTGTATTCACAAGTAACAGGATGCAGCGGGCTGGGGTGGACCATCATTTTGAGTAGAAGTCATTCAAAACCGTAGAATATATAAGAGGATGTACAGTATACAATTAATGGTAAGAGAACCAATATGGCATAAGTGCAGTCCCACGGCGTTGAAAGATCCAGAGATCCCAGGGGTCCTGAGCAGCACTCTGGGATTCACAGGAGCCACAACAATAGATTTTTCCAAATGACCTGTGAGACCAAATTAAACCAGAACACAGGCCGCAATTGGCCTGTGGTTAGGGATGCACCGATCCGATATTCGGATCGGATATCAGTGCCGATATGAAATTTTAGATGGATCGGGGAATCGGTAACATTAACCGATCCACTGGCCGATACGGTTTTTGCTGAGTAACGGCTCAGCCATCCCTTACTAGGTGCAGTAGTAGTATGGGATGGGAGGCACTACTTCCTGTATAGGTCCGGCTCACAGGCGGAGTGATATCAGATGCACTCCGCCTGTGAATGGAGGAGCCGTACACATGAAGCAGCGGCTTTGCTCTGTACGGCAGCCGCTTGCTTTGTGTGTAGCTACGGATCGGTTCCGGTATCGGCGAATTCACAATGCCAGATATCGGTATCGGGTCCAAAAAAAGTCGGATCAGTGCATCCCTATCTGTGGGCAGGACTTTGGACATGCCTGTTGTAAAACATTGTGTTTATAGTTATCTGGCAGCCTTAATGTTGATAAACATTTGCAAGAGGCTCTTTTTTTTTTGACAGCTGTGAGCAGAGAACAGCTCTGTTAGGCTGGCCATACACTATACAATTTTCTTGTTCAACTTTCCTTTAGATTTACCAAAACCATGTAATATAGGGTCAAACCTAAACACTTTCAATTTGTATACAGTCAGGCAGGCCCTTGCACTACGTAGTTTAAGGTAAATCTAAAGGAAATTGAATAAGAAAATTGTATAGTGTATGGCCAGCCTAAGACTGGCCATACATTATACAATTTTCTATTAGATTTACCAAAACCATATACGAGGTCACACCTAAAACACTTTCAATTTGTATGCAATCAGGCCGACCCTTACACTACATAGTTGAAGGTAAATCTAAAGAATATTGAATAGGAAAATTGTATAGTGTATGGCCAGCTTAGGAATCGAGGACATGCAGTCTTTTTTGATTATAAACTTTTATTGAAAAATATATTCAAGTACAAATAGAATAGTAAATGTAAAATTTACATAAAGGTGTTTCATCAATAAAACATTTCAAATAATAGGTATGTGAAAAAAACATACAAGCGATAAAAAAACAAAAATTAAACAAAATAGAAGATGTATATCCGTCTTTGATGGAAATAGAACGTTGTATGAATAATGAAATATCTAAGTTGAGTGAGCAAGTTAACAGAATACGTGAGAAATAGTCAATAAGAAGGTTACCTCTTTCGCCTCAGTAGGAGGTGCCCAACTAACAAACCATGAATGTGGTGTGGTGGAAAACCGAGATATCATGCAATTGTAAAGACAACATATGTCGGTTGGTTAAGTTGATGCAATATTTATGTGGTTAAGGAACATTTGTATATGTACCAAGGAGTCCATTTTTGGTCAAATTTGGTCTTAGTGTCTGTGATGGTATGACGGTATTGTTCCATTAGTCTTATATCTTCTATTCTACTGATGATCTGATCAAAGGGTATAAAAGCTTCTTTCCAGTGTTTGGAGATAACCCATAACATTGCAATGCAAATGGTGTGTGTTAGGCGTGTGAGATCTGTGGTGATTTCCGGAATATTTTTGAAAAGTAGACATTGCAGGTGTAAGAGTGGGAATTTACATCCTGTAACTCTCTCTATTAGATTGAATACTTCCTGCCAGACATTTTTAATTTTGGGGCATTCCCAGAAAATATGTAATAGAGAGCCCACTTCATTACAACCTCTGAAACAATTTGGGGAGACCTCGGGGTAGAATTTATTCAATTTTTTGGGGGTATAATACCATCTCATGAATATTTTAATAGCCGTTTCCCTCACACCTAGGGATTTGGTTGTCTTACACATATTTATCCACATAGCAGTCTGTAGTTCCGACTCCCATTTAACCATCTAACTAAGTTTTGTATCCGGATCACAGTTGTTAAGTATAGGGATGCACCGAATGTTCGGCGGCCGAACATTATTCGGCCGAAAATAGAAAAAATAGCACTTTCGGTGTTCGGCCGAATAAGTCAAAAGGCCGAATAATTTTGTGCCGAATAATAGGGGTGAACGATAGTCGATATGATATCGACTATCGTTCTGTGGCCGTAGGCGATATTCATATCGCCGAGGTCACGATATTTACAGGGGGAAGGGACTCGGAGGAGGACTCTCAGACTTCCGTGAAGTCGGGACACTTCAGCGGTGAGCATATATTACATTACTCACTCGTGCACTGCAGCCCGCCCCACACATTCAGTGAGTCTTACTCTCCTCCCTAGTTTTTTCAATGGCACATTCAGGAAGCCAATCACGCCGTGATTAGCTGCACAGTGAACCAATCACGCGTGCCTGCACACCTGATTGGTTCCGCTGTGCCGCTACTCACGGCGTGATTGGCTTCCTGAATGTGCCATTGAAAAAACTAGGGAGGAGAGTAAGACTCACTGAATGTGTGGGGCGGGCTGCAGTGCACGAGTGAGTAATGTATGTATGCGGCTGTGCTCCTTTCCAGGCTACTACTAGTCCACCTCCAGCCTCCTACTACCACCACTATGAGAGACTGTCTGTCACTGTATAATCTGATCGAGTCCACACTGACACTGACTGACTGTCACTGAGTAATTGATGTTACCACATTAACCCTGACCTGCCCAGTGCCCTGTATCTGCAATTAAAATTTACAAGGCTGCCTGCATGCTTCCCGATTTCCATTCCCAGCATCCTTCCCAATCCCTACAGTGTCACTAACATTAACCCTATGGTACAAGGCTGCAATGTGCACTGAATCCCATTCCCTACAGTAACATTTAGGGAGAGAGAGAGACATGAGAGGA